>NC_085972.1:0-10000 GCF_910591565.1 Cydia splendana | reverse complement strand
TTAGGTTAGGTTAGGTTAGGTTAGGTTAGGTTAGGTTAGGTTAGGTTAGGTTAGGTTAGGTTAGGTTAGGTTAGGTTAGGTTAGGTTAGGTTAGGTTAGGTTAGGTTAGGTTAGGTTAGGTTAGGTTAGGTTAGGTTAGGTTAGGTTAGGTTAGGTTAGGTTAGGTTAGGTTAGGTTAGGTTAGGTTAGGTTAGGTTAGGTTAGGTTAGGTTAGGTTAGGTTAGGTTAGGTTAGGTTAGGTTAGGTTAGGTTAGGTTAGGTTAGGTTAGGTTAGGTTAGGTTAGGTTAGGTTAGGTTAGGTTAGGTTAGGTTAGGTTAGGTTAGGTTAGGTTAGGTTAGGTTAGGTTAGGTTAGGTTAGGTTAGGTTAGGTTAGGTTAGGTTAGGTTAGGTTAGGTTAGGTTAGGTTAGGTTAGGTTAGGTTAGGTTAGGTTAGGTTAGGTTAGGTTAGGTTAGGTTAGGTTAGGTTAGGTTAGGTTAGGTTAGGTTAGGTTAGGTTAGGTTAGGTTAGGTTAGGTTAGGTTAGGTTAGGTTAGGTTAGGTTAGGTTAGGTTAGGTTAGGTTAGGTTAGGTTAGGTTAGGTTAGGTTAGGTTAGGTTAGGTTAGGTTAGGTTAGGTTAGGTTAGGTTAGGTTAGGTTAGGTTAGGTTAGGTTAGGTTAGGTTAGGTTAGGTTAGGTTAGGTTAGGTTAGGTTAGGTTAGGTTAGGTTAGGTTAGGTTAGGTTAGGTTAGGTTAGGTTAGGTTAGGTTAGGTTAGGTTAGGTTAGGTTAGGTTAGGTTAGGTTAGGTTAGGTTAGGTTAGGTTAGGTTAGGTTAGGTTAGGTTAGGTTAGGTTAGGTTAGGTTAGGTTAGGTTAGGTTAGGTTAGGTTAGGTTAGGTTAGGTTAGGTTAGGTTAGGTTAGGTTAGGTTAGGTTAGGTTAGGTTAGGTTAGGTTAGGTTAGGTTAGGTTAGGTTAGGTTAGGTTAGGTTAGGTTAGGTTAGGTTAGGTTAGGTTAGGTTAGGTTAGGTTAGGTTAGGTTAGGTTAGGTTAGGTTAGGTTAGGTTAGGTTAGGTTAGGTTAGGTTAGGTTAGGTTAGGTTAGGTTAGGTTAGGTTAGGTTAGGTTAGGTTAGGTTAGGTTAGGTTAGGTTAGGTTAGGTTAGGTTAGGTTAGGTTAGGTTAGGTTAGGTTAGGTTAGGTTAGGTTAGGTTAGGTTAGGTTAGGTTAGGTTAGGTTAGGTTAGGTTAGGTTAGGTTAGGTTAGGTTAGGTTAGGTTAGGTTAGGTTAGGTTAGGTTAGGTTAGGTTAGGTTAGGTTAGGTTAGGTTAGGTTAGGTTAGGTTAGGTTAGGTTAGGTTAGGTTAGGTTAGGTTAGGTTAGGTTAGGTTAGGTTAGGTTAGGTTAGGTTAGGTTAGGTTAGGTTAGGTTAGGTTAGGTTAGGTTAGGTTAGGTTAGGTTAGGTTAGGTTAGGTTAGGTTAGGTTAGGTTAGGTTAGGTTAGGTTAGGTTAGGTTAGGTTAGGTTAGGTTAGGTTAGGTTAGGTTAGGTTAGGTTAGGTTAGGTTAGGTTAGGTTAGGTTAGGTTAGGTTAGGTTAGGTTAGGTTAGGTTAGGTTAGGTTAGGTTAGGTTAGGTTAGGTTAGGTTAGGTTAGGTTAGGTTAGGTTAGGTTAGGTTAGGTTAGGTTAGGTTAGGTTAGGTTAGGTTAGGTTAGGTTAGGTTAGGTTAGGTTAGGTTAGGTTAGGTTAGGTTAGGTTAGGTTAGGTTAGGTTAGGTTAGGTTAGGTTAGGTTAGGTTAGGTTAGGTTAGGTTAGGTTAGGTTAGGTTAGGTTAGGTTAGGTTAGGTTAGGTTAGGTTAGGTTAGGTTAGGTTAGGTTAGGTTAGGTTAGGTTAGGTTAGGTTAGGTTAGGTTAGGTTAGGTTAGGTTAGGTTAGGTTAGGTTAGGTTAGGTTAGGTTAGGTTAGGTTAGGTTAGGTTAGGTTAGGTTAGGTTAGGTTAGGTTAGGTTAGGTTAGGTTAGGTTAGGTTAGGTTAGGTTAGGTTAGGTTAGGTTAGGTTAGGTTAGGTTAGGTTAGGTTAGGTTAGGTTAGGTTAGGTTAGGTTAGGTTAGGTTAGGTTAGGTTAGGTTAGGTTAGGTTAGGTTAGGTTAGGTTAGGTTAGGTTAGGTTAGGTTAGGTTAGGTTAGGTTAGGTTAGGTTAGGTTAGGTTAGGTTAGGTTAGGTTAGGTTAGGTTAGGTTAGGTTAGGTTAGGTTAGGTTAGGTTAGGTTAGGTTAGGTTAGGTTAGGTTAGGTTAGGTTAGGTTAGGTTAGGTTAGGTTAGGTTAGGTTAGGTTAGGTTAGGTTAGGTTAGGTTAGGTTAGGTTAGGTTAGGTTAGGTTAGGTTAGGTTAGGTTAGGTTAGGTTAGGTTAGGTTAGGTTAGGTTAGGTTAGGTTAGGTTAGGTTAGGTTAGGTTAGGTTAGGTTAGGTTAGGTTAGGTTAGGTTAGGTTAGGTTAGGTTAGGTTAGGTTAGGTTAGGTTAGGTTAGGTTAGGTTAGGTTAGGTTAGGTTAGGTTAGGTTAGGTTAGGTTAGGTTAGGTTAGGTTAGGTTAGGTTAGGTTAGGTTAGGTTAGGTTAGGTTAGGTTAGGTTAGGTTAGGTTAGGTTAGGTTAGGTTAGGTTAGGTTAGGTTAGGTTAGGTTAGGTTAGGTTAGGTTAGGTTAGGTTAGGTTAGGTTAGGTTAGGTTAGGTTAGGTTAGGTTAGGTTAGGTTAGGTTAGGTTAGGTTAGGTTAGGTTAGGTTAGGTTAGGTTAGGTTAGGTTAGGTTAGGTTAGGTTAGGTTAGGTTAGGTTAGGTTAGGTTAGGTTAGGTTAGGTTAGGTTAGGTTAGGTTAGGTTAGGTTAGGTTAGGTTAGGTTAGGTTAGGTTAGGTTAGGTTAGGTTAGGTTAGGTTAGGTTAGGTTAGGTTAGGTTAGGTTAGGTTAGGTTAGGTTAGGTTAGGTTAGGTTAGGTTAGGTTAGGTTAGGTTAGGTTAGTTTAGGTTATGTTAGGTTAGGTTAGGTTAGGTTATGTTAGGTTAGGTTAGGTTAGGTTAGGTTAGGTTAGGTTAGGTTAGGTTAGGTTAGGTTAGGTTAGGTTAGGTTAGGTTAGGTTAGGTTAGGTTAGGTTAGGTTAGGTTAGGTTAGGTTAGGTTAGGTTAGGTTAGGTTAGGTTAGGTTAGGTTAGGTTAGGTTAGGTTAGGTTAGGTTAGGTTAGGTTAGGTTAGGTTAGGTTAGGTTAGGTTAGGTTAGGTTAGGTTAGGTTAGGTTAGGTTAGGTTAGGTTAGGTTAGGTTAGGTTAGGTTAGGTTAGGTTAGGTTAGGTTAGGTTAGGTTAGGTTAGGTTAGGTTAGGTTAGGTTAGGTTAGGTTAGGTTAGGTTAGGTTAGGTTAGGTTAGGTTAGGTTAGGTGAGGTTAGGTTAGGTTAGGTTAGGTTAGGTTAGGTTAGGTTAGGTTAGGTTAGGTTAGGTTAGGTTAGGTTAGGTTAGGTTAGGTTAGGTTAGGTTAGGTTAGGTTAGGTTAGGTTAGGTTAGGTTAGGTTAGGTTAGGTTAGGTTAGGTTAGGTTAGGTTAGGTTAGGTTAGGTTAGGTTAGGTTAGGTTAGGTTAGGTTAGGTTAGGTTAGGTTAGGTTAGGTTAGGTTAGGTTAGGTTAGGTTAGGTTAGGTTAGGTTAGGTTAGGTTAGGTTAGGTTAGGTTAGGTTAGGTTAGGTTAGGTTAGGTTAGGTTAGGTTAGGTTAGGTTAGGTTAGGTTAGGTTAGGTTAGGTTAGGTTAGGTTAGGTTAGGTTAGGTTAGGTTAGGTTAGGTTAGGTTAGGTTAGGTTAGGTTAGGTTAGGTTAGGTTAGGTTAGGTTAGGTTAGGTTAGGTTAGGTTAGGTTAGGTTAGGTTAGGTTAGGTTAGGTTAGGTTAGGTTAGGTTAGGTTAGGTTAGGTTAGGTTAGGTTAGGTTAGGTTAGGTTAGGTTAGGTTAGGTTAGGTTAGGTTAGGTTAGGTTAGGTTAGGTTAGGTTAGGTTAGGTTAGGTTAGGTTAGGTTAGGTTAGGTTAGGTTAGGTTAGGTTAGGTTAGGTTAGGTTAGGTTAGGTTAGGTTAGGTTAGGTTAGGTTAGGTTAGGTTAGGTTAGGTTAGGTTAGGTTAGGTTAGGTTAGGTTAGGTTAGGTTAGGTTAGGTTAGGTTAGGTTAGGTTAGGTTAGGTTAGGTTAGGTTAGGTTAGGTTAGGTTAGGTTAGGTTAGGTTAGGTTAGGTTAGGTTAGGTTAGGTTAGGTTAGGTTAGGTTAGGTTAGGTTAGGTTAGGTTAGGTTAGGTTAGGTTAGGTTAGGTTAGGTTAGGTTAGGTTAGGTTAGGTTAGGTTAGGTTAGGTTAGGTTAGGTTAGGTTAGGTTAGGTTAGGTTAGGTTAGGTTAGGTTAGGTTAGGTTAGGTTAGGTTAGGTTAGGTTAGGTTAGGTTAGGTTAGGTTAGGTTAGGTTAGGTTAGGTTAGGTTAGGTTAGGTTAGGTTAGGTTAGGTTAGGTTAGGTTAGGTTAGGTTAGGTTAGGTTAGGTTAGGTTAGGTTAGGTTAGGTTAGGTTAGGTTAGGTTAGGTTAGGTTAGGTTAGGTTAGGTTAGGTTAGGTTAGGTTAGGTTAGGTTAGGTTAGGTTAGGTTAGGTTAGGTTAGGTTAGGTTAGGTTAGGTTAGGTTAGGTTAGGTTAGGTTAGGTTAGGTTAGGTTAGGTTAGGTTAGGTTAGGTTAGGTTAGGTTAGGTTAGGTTAGGTTAGGTTAGGTTAGGTTAGGTTAGGTTAGGTTAGGTTAGGTTAGGTTAGGTTAGGTTAGGTTAGGTTAGGTTAGGTTAGGTTAGGTTAGGTTAGGTTAGGTTAGGTTAGGTTAGGTTAGGTTAGGTTAGGTTAGGTTAGGTTAGGTTAGGTTAGGTTAGGTTAGGTTAGGTTAGGTTAGGTTAGGTTAGGTTAGGTTAGGTTAGGTTAGGTTAGGTTAGGTTAGGTTAGGTTAGGTTAGGTTAGGTTAGGTTAGGTGAGGTTAGGTTAGGTTAGGTTAGGTTAGGTTAGGTTAGGTTAGGTTAGGTTAGGTTAGGTTAGGTTAGGTTAGGTTAGGTTAGGTTAGGTTAGGTTAGGTTAGGTTAGGTTAGGTTAGGTTAGGTTAGGTTAGGTTAGGTTAGGTTAGGTTAGGTTAGGTTAGGTTAGGTTAGGTTAGGTTAGGTTAGGTTAGGTTAGGTTAGGTTAGGTTAGGTTAGGTTAGGTTAGGTTAGGTTAGGTTAGGTTAGGTTAGGTTAGGTTAGGTTAGGTTAGGTTAGGTTAGGTTAGGTTAGGTTAGGTTAGGTTAGGTTAGGTTAGGTTAGGTTAGGTTAGGTTAGGTTAGGTTAGGTTAGGTTAGGTTAGGTTAGGTTAGGTTAGGTTAGGTTAGGTTAGGTTAGGTTAGGTTAGGTTAGGTTAGGTTAGGTTAGGTTAGGTTAGGTTAGGTTAGGTTAGGTTAGGTTAGGTTAGGTTAGGTTAGGTTAGGTTAGGTTAGGTTAGGTTAGGTTAGCGTTAGGTTAGGTTAGGTTAGGTTAGGTTAGGTTAGGTTAGGTTAGGTTAGGTTAGGTTAGGTTAGGTTAGGTTAGGTTAGGTTAGGTTAGGTTAGGTTAGGTTAGGTTAGGTTAGGTTAGGTTAGGTTAGGTTAGGTTAGGTTAGGTTAGGTTAGGTTAGGTTAGGTTAGGTTAGGTTAGGTTAGGTTAGGTTAGGTTAGGTTAGGTTAGGTTAGGTTAGGTTAGGTTAGGTTAGGTTAGGTTAGGTTAGGTTAGGTTAGGTTAGGTTAGGTTAGGTTAGGTTAGGTTAGGTTAGGTTAGGTTAGGTTAGGTTAGGTTAGGTTAGGTTAGGTTAGGTTAGGTTAGGTTAGGTTAGGTTAGGTTAGGTTAGGTTAGGTTAGGTTAGGTTAGGTTAGGTTAGGTTAGGTTAGGTTAGGTTAGGTTAGGTTAGGTTAGGTTAGGTTAGGTTAGGTTAGGTTAGGTTAGGTTAGGTTAGGTTAGGTTAGGTTAGGTTAGGTTAGGTTAGGTTAGGTTAGGTTAGGTTAGGTTAGGTTAGGTTAGGTTAGGTTAGGTTAGGTTAGGTTAGGTTAGGTTAGGTTAGGTTAGGTTAGGTTAGGTTAGGTTAGGTTAGGTTAGGTTAGGTTAGGTTAGGTTAGGTTAGGTTAGGTTAGGTTAGGTTAGGTTAGGTTAGGTTAGGTTAGGTTAGGTTAGGTTAGGTTAGGTTAGGTTAGGTTAGGTTAGGTTAGGTTAGGTTAGGTTAGGTTAGGTTAGGTTAGGTTAGGTTAGGTTAGGTTAGGTTAGGTTAGGTTAGGTTAGGTTAGGTTAGGTTAGGTTAGGTTAGGTTAGGTTAGGTTAGGTTAGGTTAGGTTAGGTTAGGTTAGGTTAGATTAGGTTAGGTTAGGTTAGGTTAGGTTAGGTTAGGTTAGGTTAGGTTAGGTTAGGTTAGGTTAGGTTAGGTTAGGTTAGGTTAGGTTAGGTTAGGTTAGGTTAGGTTAGGTTAGGTTAGGTTAGGTTAGGTTAGGTTAGGTTAGGTTAGGTTAGGTTAGGTTAGGTTAGGTTAGGTTAGGTTAGGTTAGGTTAGGTTAGGTTAGGTTAGGTTAGGTTAGGTTAGGTTAGGTTAGGTTAGGTTAGGTTAGGTTAGGTTAGGTTAGGTTAGGTTAGGTTAGGTTAGGTTAGGTTAGGTTAGGTTAGGTTAGGTTAGGTTAGGTTAGGTTAGGTTAGGTTAGGTTAGGTTAGGTTAGGTTAGGTTAGGTTAGGTTAGGTTAGGTTAGGTTAGGTTAGGTTAGGTTAGGTTAGGTTAGGTTAGGTTAGGTTAGGTTAGGTTAGGTTAGGTTAGGTTAGGTTAGGTTAGGTTAGGTTAGGTTAGGTTAGGTTAGGTTAGGTTAGGTTAGGTTAGGTTAGGTTAGGTTAGGTTAGGTTAGGTTAGGTTAGGTTAGGTTAGGTTAGGTTAGGTTAGGTTAGGTTAGGTTAGGTTAGGTTAGGTTAGGTTAGGTTAGGTTAGGTTAGGTTAGGTTAGGTTAGGTTAGGTTAGGTTAGGTTAGGTTAGGTTAGGTTAGGTTAGGTTAGGTTAGGTTAGGTTAGGTTAGGTTAGGTTAGGTTAGGTTAGGTTAGGTTAGGTTAGGTTAGGTTAGGTTAGGTTAGGTTAGGTTAGGTTAGGTTAGGTTAGGTTAGGTTAGGTTAGGTTAGGTTAGGTTAGGTTAGGTTAGGTTAGGTTAGGTTAGGTTAGGTTAGGTTAGGTTAGGTTAGGTTAGGTTAGGTTAGGTTAGGTTAGGTTAGGTTAGGTTAGGTTAGGTTAGGTTAGGTTAGGTTAGGTTAGGTTAGGTTAGGTTAGGTTAGGTTAGGTTAGGTTAGGTTAGGTTAGGTTAGGTTAGGTTAGGTTAGGTTAGGTTAGGTTAGGTTAGGTTAGGTTAGGTTAGGTTAGGTTAGGTTAGGTTAGGTTAGGTTAGGTTAGGTTAGGTTAGGTTAGGTTAGGTTAGGTTAGGTTAGGTTAGGTTAGGTTAGGTTAGGTTAGGTTAGGTTAGGTTAGGTTAGGTTAGGTTATGTTAGGTTAGGTTAGGTTAGGTTAGGTTAGGTTAGGTTAGGTTAGGTTAGGTTAGGTTAGGTTAGGTTAGGTTAGGTTAGGTTAGGTTAGGTTAGGTTAGGTTAGGTTAGTTTAGGTTAGGTTAGGTTAGGTTAGGTTAGGTTAGGTTAGGTTAGGTTAGGTTAGGTTAGGTTAGGTTAGGTTAGGTTAGGTTAGGTTAGGTTAGGTTAGGTTAGGTTAGGTTAGGTTAGGTTAGGTTAGGTTAGGTTAGGTTAGGTTAGGTTAGGTTAGGTTAGGTTAGGTTAGGTTAGGTTAGGTTAGGTTAGGTTAGGTTAGGTTAGGTTAGGTTAGGTTAGGTTAGGTTAGGTTAGGTTAGGTTAGGTTAGGTTAGGTTAGGTTAGGTTAGGTTAGGTTAGGTTAGGTTAGGTTAGGTTAGGTTAGGTTAGGTTAGGTTAGGTTAGGTTAGGTTAGGTTAGGTTAGGTTAGGTTAGGTTAGGTTAGGTTAGGTTAGGTTAGGTTAGGTTAGGTTAGGTTAGGTTAGGTTAGGTTAGGTTAGGTTAGGTTAGGTTAGGTTAGGTTAGGTTAGGTTAGGTTAGGTTAGGTTAGGTTAGGTTAGGTTAGGTTAGGTTAGGTTAGGTTAGGTTAGGTTAGGTTAGGTTAGGTTAGGTTAGGTTAGGTTAGGTTAGGTTAGGTTAGGTTAGGTTAGGTTAGGTTAGGTTAGGTTAGGTTAGGTTAGGTTAGGTTAGGTTAGGTTAGGTTAGGTTAGGTTAGGTTAGGTTAGGTTAGGTTAGGTTAGGTTAGGTTAGGTTAGGTTAGGTTAGGTTAGGTTAGGTTAGGTTAGGTTAGGTTAGGTTAGGTTAGGTTAGGTTAGGTTAGGTTAGGTTAGGTTAGGTTAGGTTAGGTTAGGTTAGGTTAGGTTAGGTTAGGTTAGGTTAGGTTAGGTTAGGTTAGGTTAGGTTAGGTTAGGTTAGGTTAGGTTAGGTTAGGTTAGGTTAGGTTAGGTTAGGTTAGGTTAGGTTAGGTTAGGTTAGGTTAGGTTAGGTTAGGTTAGGTTAGGTTAGGTTAGGTTAGGTTAGGTTAGGTTAGGTTAGGTTAGGTTAGGTTAGGTTAGGTTAGGTTAGGTTAGGTTAGGTTAGGTTAGGTTAGGTTAGGTTAGGTTAGGTTAGGTTAGGTTAGGTTAGGTTAGGTTAGGTTAGGTTAGGTTAGGTTAGGTTAGGTTAGGTTAGGTTAGGTTAGGTTAGGTTAGGTTAGGTTAGGTTAGGTTAGGTTAGGTTAGGTTAGGTTAGGTTAGGTTAGGTTAGGTTAGGTTAGGTTAGGTTAGGTTAGGTTAGGTTAGGTTAGGTTAGGTTAGGTTAGGTTAGGTTAGGTTAGGTTAGGTTAGGTTAGGTTAGGTTAGGTTAGGTTAGGTTAGGTTAGGTTAGGTTAGGTTAGGTTAGGTTAGGTTAGGTTAGGTTAGGTTAGGTTAGGTTAGGTTAGGTTAGGTTAGGTTAGGTTAGGTTAGGTTAGGTTAGGTTAGGTTAGGTTAGGTTAGGTTAGGTTAGGTTAGGTTAGGTTAGGTTAGGTTAGGTTAGGTTAGGTTAGGTTAGGTTAGGTTAGGTTAGGTTAGGTTAGGTTAGGTTAGGTTAGGTTAGGTTAGGTTAGGTTAGGTTAGGTTAGGTTAGGTTAGGTTAGGTTAGGTTAGGTTAGGTTAGGTTAGGTTAGGTTAGGTTAGGTTAGGTTAGGTTAGGTTAGGTTAGGTTAGGTTAGGTTAGGTTAGGTTAGGTTAGGTTAGGTTAGGTTAGGTTAGGTTAGGTTAGGTTAGGTTAGGTTAGGTTAGGTTAGGTTAGGTTAGGTTAGGTTAGGTTAGGTTAGGTTAGGTTAGGTTAGGTTAGGTTAGGTTAGGTTAGGTTAGGTTAGGTTAGGTTAGGTTAGGTTAGGTTAGGTTAGGTTAGGTTAGGTTAGGTTAGGTTAGGTTAGGTTAGGTTAGGTTAGGTTAGGTTAGGTTAGGTTAGGTTAGGTTAGGTTAGGTTAGGTTAGGTTAGGTTAGGTTAGGTTAGGTTAGGTTAGGTTAGGTTAGGTTAGGTTAGGTTAGGTTAGGTTAGGTTAGGTTAGGTTAGGTTAGGTTAGGTTAGGTTAGGTTAGGTTAGGTTAGGTTAGGTTAGGTTAGGTTAGGTTAGGTTAGGTTAGGTTAGGTTAGGTTAGGTTAGGTTAGGTTAGGTTAGGTTAGGTTAGGTTAGGTTAGGTTAGGTTAGGTTAGGTTAGGTTAGGTTAGGTTAGGTTAGGTTAGGTTAGGTTAGGTTAGGTTAGGTTAGGTTAGGTTAGGTTAGGTTAGGTTAGGTTAGGTTAGGTTAGGTTAGGTTAGGTTAGGTTAGGTTAGGTTAGGTTAGGTTAGGTTAGGTTAGGTTAGGTTAGGTTAGGTTAGGTTAGGTTAGGTTAGGTTAGGTTAGGTTAGGTTAGGTTAGGTTAGGTTAGGTTAGGTTAGGTTAGGTTAGGTTAGGTTAGGTTAGGTTAGGTTAGGTTAGGTTAGGTTAG